>NW_024387243.1:0-19820 GCF_900408965.1 Simochromis diagramma
CTCTCCACGGTCGCTCAATAGTGGATCAATTGGGTACAATAACTTTGTTGGCTTTTTGGTCCGTCACATTGACCAAAAAGACACATGTTTCTTAATAGAGTGGCAAGTGAGTGTTTTACATTTCCATATGTGAACGGTAGCTTCTACTGCTCATTTATTGATTTGGCACCAATTTTGGCACAAATAAGAAACTTAAATGACAACAAATATTCTCGTCTTTCTTCAAGCATTTTCAATAAACAAATTTCAATAAATCAAATTGCATCAGAGTAATTCTTGTATTTCCTCGTGTAATTAGTGGCTATCTAGTCAGTAGCCCAAGTGCAATATGTTAGCTACTAATAATATCTTTGTATTGTTTTTGTTTGGACCGATGCCTCACATCGATGCTTCTGTTTGTTGTTGTGGAAAAATAATTTAAACATCGAAACCAAACCGAATTTTCTGAGATTTACTTTAAAAAACTAAAGGTTGTGTATAATTTTTTTTTGATTGTGATCATTATTGACCTAAAGGAATAGAAAATATCAACAAATAATTTTTTCATTGTATTTTTCTTGGTGAGGCTAGTCAAAGGGTTAAATTGTGTTTTATTTCTCACAAAAGTGAAAAGATTATGGAAGAAAGTCGAGCCAAAGAACAGAGCTGGCTCTTAGACTTCGAGTATAGGAGGCCCTCAGCAGTACTTTTAAAGAGAACAAGAAACACAGAAAACCTTAGATAAGGAGGTGTGCTCTGACAGTGCAGCGCAGCACCCAGAAAGCTATTTGGCATTGGCAGAGAAGACTTGGGAAGTTATTCAGGAGCAAAACCCTGGTACTCAACTTTGCTGCTCAAACCTCAAATATATTGATACTTTTACGCCAATATACAATTTATTTCCAAAATTGTTACAACAAAGAAATAAAAAACCAAACATAGATTTCATAACTTTTTATGCTAATTATTATTTGAAAAGTCATTACAAAACAGGCAGTTTTTGAAAATTCAGATGTAACTCTAACTACAGTCATGAATAAGCAAACATGAATGAAGACTATGTGCTGTCTTAAGACGTTCAAGCAGGGCTCTAGAGTGTGACCAATTTGGTCGCAAATACGACCAAATTTTTCAGTGGTGCAACTAAAAAGAAATATTTGGTTGCACCTGTGTGACCAACTGTTCGGGTAGCAAAAAAAAAAAAAAAAATCTGCAACCTTCCCTGTGGTCAACAACAGACACACATTTTGCCCCTATCGTGGACTAAACCAATCAGAGATAGTAAGGGGCGGGACCTCTCTGATTCGCCGTGGTCCAGATGAAAGTGCAGGTGGAAGTGGGAGGTGAGTAGCTTGAATAAAGCGATATCAATTCATTAAATCCTGAATGACTTTTAAATATAACTGTGTTTTGCCAGAAATGCCAGATTCTCAGATTAAACCTCACAAAACCATTTCAACAACAACCAAACAGCAAATGAGAGCAGGTACACGGATTCCCCACAAAGACGTAAACACAGAGCGGACCCGACGCATCAGAATCAGCTTTGTCTTTCTCGGCTTTCTCACCCGACGGCCTTAGACGGACACGCTGTCGGAGCTCAGCGATTCTGATGCGTCCGGTCTGTGATTACGTCTTTTTGCGCTGATTCTGAGCTGCAGGTTTTGTCTCTTTCAACCAAAATTCACCGAGCCAGCAGCAAAAGAAGCAGCAAACTGCGCTTCACATTTGATCAATGTCGTCATGAATTTTGCTGTTTTGCTTCCACGACTATTAAAATCACACTTCATGCACAGCTAGCTCTCTCTCTATCTCTCTCTGTACTTCAAGAACAGTTTCCCGTCTCTAATCTCTGTTTTCTGTATTATTCATTCGCTTATTACCCACCAGTCTACCGTTGTTTACAGCGCTGTGGCTGCTGTCTTTTTCTTTTCTTTTTCTTTTTTTCACTTAAATGACCTCGACAAGAAAGCCTATTTTTTCTGTTGTTCAATACTGAAGAAATTTAAACTTTATATGCAGAACATTGTAGAATATTTTTAAGGTTATCTGCTATAAAAAGCCAGACCAGGAAAATCTCCTTCATGTTTTTCTGTGTTTTATTCTCAGTTACTTTGACACAAAGGCATCTGCTGTGATGCTCACAATTCTGATGAAGTCAGTACTGATAAATGATCAGAATTATAATATTTCTGACTGTCTGAGGCTAAGTTGAATCGAATCGGGACTTTGAGAACTGGAATCGAAGGGATTATAGAAATCAGTGATGATACCCAGCCCTAGTGAGCAGGCTAGGCACGACAGAAGTGGATGTAGCTGTAATAAGAAAATAACTATTGATAACTTTTCTGTTAAGTTAAGGCCTGATCCTTCTGAAATTCATAGCCAGTGCTCTGACACGGTGTCATCAATCTTTGAATGCTGAAAAAGCACAGTGTATCCAGAAAAACACATTATATTATATAAATTATTATAAAATTTGTGTGCGCCTAACTTTTCTGCCGATACGCCTAACTTTTTAAAGTTAAGCGTACCGGTACGCCCATGGCAAAAAGTTAGTCTAGAGCCCTGTCAAGGATCAATCAGTGTCAATTAGCAGAATGAAAGTGTTTTATGGATAAAAAGGGGTTGATGATATAAAACAGCTCTGTATCAAAGGCAGTGTGGAGTAAGCAGACCTGCTTCTGTTCACTCTGAAGATGAAGCTACTTTAAGAAAACTCTCAGAGTCCCAGAGCTTCTTTCTTCACGCTGCAACCCAGCAGGACATTTCCAGCATCCACACACTCTGACACACACGGTGCTAAAAACACAACACAGATATTAAAATAATGATTGTGGGAGGAAAGCTGTAGAATGAAACAGTTTTTTAAAGCTGTTATTTTATCTGTTACAATCATTGCTAGTACCATTGTGAGCACAGAGCCACGAGGCAGCCTTCATAGCCAGAAGCTCCCACTCGTCCTTTGCATCCATCTTGAAACCATGAAGCCAGATCAGAGCCAGAATGGTGGCCCACACTTCACTGCTGGTCTAATTCCCCAAATCAAAATCAATCAAATAAAACAGACAGAACACACATTTTATTTTCTACAACCAGTAATATTACATATGTTTGTGTACTTCTTTGTCACACGGGGTCACCAAGGTGGGCAGCTCTGCATATTTGATTTGGCAGATTATTACACTGGATGCTCTTCCTGATGAAATCCCAAACTGTGATATCATAAATGCTCTAAAATAATGTGCTGACATGTTTTTACAACAACTGATGAGGAAAATAATTTCTGCTGCCGTGTGGTTTCTGGATAATATCAGACGCTGGTGCAGCTCAGTGGGAGGTTAGGAGTGTGATTACCACCAGTGTTTTAGCTTCTGATATGCAGATGTTTATTCTCAGGCTGTGAGGCAGGCCTACGTTTTAGTTTGACTTCATTTTATTTGTTTTATGGTGTGTTTTTAATTATATCATGTGTTTTTTGTTCAAATTATAGAATCAAATCTGTTTTATCTCACATCATCATTTTGTGTTAATATTTAAATTGACAGCAGTGCACCTTTTCAGGCTTTGACTTTTCCACCTCCTCGTTGGTCTGTCCCAGTGCAGCAGCCAGAGCTGGATCAAGCAGCCAGCAGCCAGACGCCTCCTGCAGGGAGACTAACTGCAGCAAAGGGTCTCTGGGTGGCTGCTCAGGCACAGCAGCTGGAAAATCTAAGATGCAATAAAAACAAAACCTGATTATGGTGCTAGATGACAAACAGAACTCTACATGATAACTCAGTGCATAAAACACCGCACTGTAAACTATGCAACAGATAATATTATGTTTTTCACTTGAAAATTACATCTTAAAAATGTAATCATTACATAAGAGCTCCACATCAAACACATTAATCACATCATCTTTGTAGTGAAATAGCTGATGACTCATTAAACGTTTCCATGCAATTTATCCACAGTGAAAAATATTCACTTTGCTGGATCTGAAAATCACGTTTTCCGAGATCAGACGAGATCGAGGCGTGTTCAGGGTGGTGTGGCCGTAAGCGTAGACATTGAGGGCTAGCAGGAGGGACTATGCGCTTACCTGCTGCTCTCTGGCAGGTAGCTCCATGCCCTCCTGGGTTTTAAATGCACCTTAGAACACACATGCATCAACACTACAATGAGCGGGTGGAGGGAGGTTTGGAGTCTTCTCTAACTCTGCGGCCTGCTGGAGGGAAAAGGGTAACACCACCTGGGTCTGGGTGCAGTTCCCCCCTCCAGGGCAAGGGTACCTAGACCCGGTTCGTAGAGTACGCTTGGGGAGTGTGATCGTGTGTACAGCGTCTCTTTATGTCTGTCTCCACGTTGGTTGAGTGTGGAGTAAGTGCATATGAGAGCATGAGGGTGGGAATGGATGTTTGTATCTGTGTGTGCCTGTATGTCTGTGTCTATATGTCAGGTTGGGTGTCAGACGCCACCTCTCTGGGGACATCTCAGGCCCTCCAAGGTTTGGAGGCCTATCTCCCCCCACCACCACTTCCCCTGCCAGTGGCGGACTCCCTCAGATATCGGTGCGTTGGTGGTTCTTTGTGTCTGGGGATGGGCGTCCAGGTACACACGGGCTCACTCCTTGGCGGCCGCTTATCGGGGCCTGGAGCCTGGGGCTCGCTCGGGCCACTTCGGAGGTGGGGTGCCCCCGGCCTCTCGGTCACTCAGGCACAGCTGGCTGCCGGCGGAGCTCACGGGCACGTCACTGCAACTCCCCCTGGCTTCTGCTCCGCGGCTGCTGAGTGAGCCCTCATCTGGGACTCTCCTCAGCTCTTTCTGGGACAGTGGCGCGGCTGCCCCTCTGTTGGTCTTCCTTGGTCTCTTGTGTTCTGGGGGCCTCTGGATGTCTGGAGGTTTGATCTCTTCCATACCTGCTTCATGCCCTGGAGGACGGGGCTGTGGCCCCCCCACACCCTCTAGCAGATCATTACATGAAGGAACCTTTTAAAAAAACAAGCGCGTCCATGCTCACAGGTGTACACACGGGTGATCACACCCACAAACTACACCCTTTTTGGCTCCTACCTCAAAGCACACTGTGTTCTGTTGATCTTACGTGCTGCACAATAATGTTTAATATTTAGTATTTACTGTCATATTCCCATATATCATTGTGATGTTGTTTATTCTATTACTCTTGTTCTCTTCTGCTTGTTTTCTTTTTTCTTTCTCAACAGGTGATCCAGGTGATTGATAGAAGCATTTTCTTTTTTTCTTTTCTTTTTCTTTTTCTGCCCATTCTGTTGGGTTTTGTTTTTTGCCCTTCTCCCCTGTCCCTCTTCTCAGCTGTTTCTCTTTCTTTCTCCCCTTCTTTCCCCCAGTCAAGTCTGTCCCGTATTCAGCAAGTGAAAATAAAATAAACATAAAGATGAATCAAATGGACCATTACGGCAAGGCTGGGATGGTCAATTTGGTAAAGTAAATCCGTTGGGCATCTTTCTTTGCCTTTAGACAATAATTCTGATGGCAAAAGAGCCAAACGGGACAGGCAAAAAAAAAAAAAAAAGAAAATCACGTGTTCATTTCATTAGACACTAGCAATACTATTAAACTGGACCTTATCATTCTCATATAGCACTAAATGTGAAACTGAGTCATATCATAACAATCTATATATGTAATATGTGTTTGCCTGAATCTTCCAGCACAAACAGAAAGAGGAGCTGTTGTCTGAGTATCAATGCAAATACACACCAGAAATCGTTCAGTAAAGACAAATTTAATAAATGAAAGCTGGTGAGAGGGCCTTTGATGTTTCTCTTTGGATCATCCTTCCATCCATTTCTTCAGCTTATCCAATTCAAGATTGGAGCCATCCCAGCTGTTATGGGGCCAGAGGCAGGAGTACAACCTGGACAGGTCAGTCTAACACAGAGAGAAACAGACAACTATTCACACTCACATTCAACCTAACTGCATCTCTCTGGACTGTGGGATGAAGCTGGAGTACCTGGAGGGAACCACAAAGGCGCCAGGACTGTCTTGCTCTCAGGTGACGGCCGTTCACGCTGCTCTGAAGACCCTCAGTTGTCTTTGGATCATCCTGTTGTTTGTCTCCCAGTGTCGTTGCTGCTCCTCTCCTTTCAAAGACAAACACCAAATAACACCAAATGAGAGTGAATCACTTCAGAACAACAGGAACACTCCTGGTTATTGTGAGCAAACGTCATAACAAGATGAATATATTTACCATTTTACTGAGGGAACATCTTCTGTGTGGAGTTTCTTCTCATCTTGGATCTTTTTCCTGACATTTAGAAACAAGAGGCAGAAAAGAAAGAATAAAAGTTAAAACCTCAACGATTTTTTAATGTTTGGGATATTTTAGAAACAACCGTAAACACTATTTACTACTTACCACTTTGTTCATTCTTGCTGACGTTCACTCTCCTCATCTTCTCAAATGACAGTAAAGAGGGAATCGTTTTAGTAACTTTATCAACCAGGTGAGCAGAATTTTAGATATTTATCAATATTCTGATTAAAAGCAGAGTGAATACTTATCTTTTTACGAGAAAGGGTTCAATCCGTCCTGTCTTAGGTCTTAATGTCACCTTGTCTCCTCTCTGTTTTCTCTGAAAAACAAAAGACAAATGGGAAGAAAAAAATTAGTAAATGATTTCAGCAACTAGAGGAAGTGTTCACTGAGGAGCTGTCATAATAATATAAAATCAATATCTACTTATCTTTTTTTTAATGAGAGTTTACAGAGCACGCTGGCTTCGCTCCTCCCTCCGCTCCTCTCTGAAAGTTACCTGGATAAAGGATAATAACAATTAATAACATCATCAAAACAGACAAACCTGAAAGAATTGCTGATCAGAGTTGTGACAGAGTCGCAGGTTAGATGGATGTATACTTATCTTTCACAATGAGAGCGTTTGCATCTTCCTTTAGAGAGAAGATGAGGAGAGTGAACGTCAGCAAGAATGAAACAAAGTGGTAAGTAGTAAATAGTGTTTACGGTTGTTTCTAAAATATCCCAAACATTAAAAAATCGTTGAGGTTTTAATTTTTATTCTTTCTTTTCTGCCTCTTGTTTCTAAATGTCAGGAAAAAGAGCCAAGATGAGAAGAAACTCCACACAGAAGATGTTCCCTCAGTAAAATGGTAAATATATTCATCTTGTTATGACGTTGCTCACAATAACCAGGAGTGTTCCCGTTGTTCTGAAGTGATTCACTCTCATTGGTGTTATTTGGTGAAAACAATAAAAGACCCCTTCAGGTCTTTTTATTGTTTTCTCTCTGCAGAGGAAAGTGATGAGACTGATGAGGAAATACTAAATACAAAGACTGACAAAGGGAACTGAAAAAGTCAAACCAAAACCTATACTGGGGGAAAACTATAGGAAACAGAACTACTGAGGCAAGGAAACACGAGGGGACGGAGATAAACACTCTGACAAGGGACAAAGGGAGACTGACACAATATTTACACACAGGAGGCTGATTATGGGAACTAAGGACACATAGAAACACAGCTGAACCGAATAAGAAATGAACAACAAGTTGAAACAAACTCTAATGACAGTTCAAGAAGTTTCTAAACAGAACAAATAACTTTCAGGATGTTTCAACAATGTGTAAAATGAGTTCTTATCTTTTTTTTGTGAGAGGGCCTTTGATGTTTCTCTTTGGATCATCCTTCCATCCATTTCTTCAGCTTATCCAATTCAAGATTGGAGCCATCCCAGCTGTTATGGGGCCAGAGGCAGGAGTACAACCTGGACAGGTCAGTCTAACACAGAGAAACAGACAACTATTCACACTCACATTCAACCTAACTGCATCTCTCTGGACTGTGGGATGAAGCTGGAGTACCTGGAGGGAACCACAAAGGCGCCAGGACTGTCTTGCTCTCAGGTGACGGCCGTTCACGCTGCTCTGAAGACCCTCAGTTGTCTTTGGATCAAATAACACCAAATGAGAGTGAATCACTTCAGAAACACAGGAACACTCCTGGTTATTGTGAGCAAACGTCATAACAAGATGAATATATTTACCATTTTACTGAGGGAAAATCTTCTGTGTGGTGTTTCTTCGCAGCGTGACTCATTTTCCTGACTTTTAGAAACAAGAGGCAGAAAAGAAAGAATAAAAGTTAAAACCTCGACGATTTTCAAATATTTTTAGGACATTATTTTAGAAACAACCTTAAGCACTATTTACTACTTACCACTTTGTTCAGGCTTGCTGACGTTCGACATGCTTCACTGTATATTATAATCTCAAGCGCTTCCTTGCTGGAGTCGGGCTCCGGATGCTGCTCTCTTCCTCCGGAGCCTTCCTCTTAGCACGCTTTGCCGACATATTTAGAAAACGGCAGAGCACCGAAGTGAGAACTCTGCCGTCCGCGCTGTAGTCTGTTATTCTCCCAGCGGTTCGTCATCTCAGTGTCCTCTGTTCGGTAAACAGTGGAGATGACTCTGGTGACGAGGAGGCCGTCGACAGTCAAGGTGCCGACACAGTTCCTCCGATCTGCCTTCAGCACAGCAAGATCCGCTTTCTCTGGAAGAACTGGAGTCAGGAAGCGTGGATGAGAGCTGGAGCCCGCAGGCGGCAGCATCATGCCAGCTGTGTGAGTCCGTAGGAGGAGAAGGAGTGGTGTTCTCTCTCTGGCTCTGCCTCACATGGACAAATGGTGTCGTCACCTGGTCCCGGTGGAACAATCCTTTAAAAGGTATGTAAGGAAAGTCCTTGGACCCCGTCACCAGGTTATGGTAAAGAGTGAGGACCAGGTGGGACATGGAGTCCAGTTGGCTGCTGCTCAGTTCACGGTTCCTCAAGTTAATGACGACCATCTGAGGAGCAGTGATTGGACTCACCAGCTCAGCTACGAGAAAGCAAAGCATGCGTGTACGTTAATCATGTGATCACACAAACTAAAGCCTGAATTTAAATTGTCCAGACATGGCTTTACATCATCATAAGCTCTTCCACACACAAACAGTAAGAAGCTCCCAGCAGAACTCATTGTTTATGAAAGCCTTCACATTTTTTGGTAAAAGTTTTCATGCGGGTTGTAAGGCTGCATGGACTTTCACTGAGGTTTTAATACGCATTCACATTAAGGAGTAATATCTTCATATTAGTTGAGCATCGATATTTTGAGAATAAGCAGCTACATTTAGGTGAGAAACCTCCCACCTCCTTATTGCAGGCACACACTGTTTCAATCTCAAACTCATCCAGCGACTCTGTGAACTTTTAAACTCCATTCTCCAGCTTTATAAAATTCACAATCTATGAAACTTTCACGTATACTCAGCGCCAGCAGCCCAAACATGTCAACTCAAACCCTCTACATGCAAAAACGGCCGCGCGCTGACGTCAGCGTCCTCCAATGCCTTACGTCGTTTCCAGGGCGCGTGCATTCAATTGGTTTTTTTTCCAGCGATTTAAAAAAAACATGGCGCCATCTTTATAGTGTACTGGCACATGTTAAAATTGATGTTACTCAAGTATGAAACATCTCATCCTAAATGTTAACACTCATGAAGTCCTACTTCCAAACAATAAAAGACAAAAATCTAAGTTGTATTTGTTTGCTAGCACTCTGACATATTAGCCTGCTGTACTCACCATAGCGTTGATCTATCACCTCCTCAATGAAAAGGGAGAGCAGGTGCATCTCGCGACTGAAGTTTGTAGAAGTCATTTTGCAAATCCTTCTTGAAGATTTTCAAACGTTGGCTGTAGTTTGAAAAATCCGAGTTTTCACAGCACTAGTGGGAAAAAGCTCCTGTTTGCCGCTCAAAACGTGAAACCCGAATTCCAAGTTTGCCCTCCTGCTTTTATACCTGCACTCAAACACGTCATCATCACCATGACTCCCAGTGCCACCGAAAATCAATTTTATTTATTTAAAATAAAGTTCGTCTAATTATCATAGCTTTTTAAAAATTATATATGTTTCTCACTTTATTTTACTGTTTTATTCATCCTTTATAAAAATATGTTGCCAAACTTTGTCGTTTTAATTCTTTAAAAAAATCATTAATTCACCAGTTTACAAAAATGAAGATCGATATCTGAAATTTAAATTAATAAATAAATAATTACAATTGATAATGGATTTTTAGCATTAAAGAATAGTTTTTCAATGCGCTTTAAATGTTATCAGAGCCGATGTTGTGCCAAAAAGTGATCGCAGTCCAAAAAGTGATTTACGGTATTGAAACGTTTGTTTGTGTCATGACATTTGTAAACAGTTGATGTTTAAGGTGCAGTTCATGTGGAAGCCAGAGGAGGGTGGTGTTGTGCGCATAATACAAAGTGATGGCGAAACCTAAAAGACGGTGTCATGTCTGCTCCCTGAAGCAATCTCATAACAGTTTCAATCTATTTCAAGCCAGTTAGCACATTTCTGTTATGAAGTTTAATAATTTTTTGGCAGTAAACTTTTAAATCCTTTTATTATGAATATCACATTTTCAGATTTTCAAGAGAGACCAGACCAATAGGGCAGCAGAAATCACAAAAATAAATAAATAAATAAATAAATAAGAGTTTTATAAAGATTAAAACAGTAAAAAAAAAAAAGAGAGAGAGAGACTGGAATGATTATGATGTATAACACAGAATATGTACAATAACAGAGTTATAAACACACCTAGAAAAAAACACGTGATACTTTTTATTTCATCTATAACCTCTGTGTAAATTTTGTTGATTGCAAAGTGTTTATGAATATGTTTTTAAAAGCTGGTTATCTGACTGTCAGTTAATAGCAATTAAAAAGAAAGCTGATTTTTATTATTCCTAAATGGAAAAAGTCCATTATGAATTTTTGTTATGAATTTCATTTATCAATCCACCTCCTCACTGCTCTTTCCCGGTGCAGCAGCCAGAGCTGGATCAAGCAGCCAGATGGCTTCTGGAGGAAGACTAACTGCAACAAAGGGTCTCTGGGAGGCTGCTCAGGCACAGCAGCTGAAAAATCAAAGATGAAATAAAAACTGGACCTGATCATGGTGCTGCATGAGACAAAAAGTCTAGATGATAAACCAGTGTATGAATTGGTAACACTGCTTATGATGATCATGTTTAGGTGGAAACTAGCGAGCTAACTTCCTGCTAACCTCTAACTCAGTTAAATTGAATAAACTCTGTTTTCATGGATGCCTGGATGTTAAACTTAATTGTTTAAACCCGGTAAAGCAGCAACGCTGATCATTTTATTAAAGATGAAAGAAGTTAGACCGTTTTTAGCTCTCAGTGATCCCTCAGTGTTCGTTTGACTTTGGGACCTGAAATATGGCAGCTTTTCACTTACACATTTTTGAACCACTCATTCATAGAAATAGTTTCCAGTCAAAGATCTGGACAGATCCACCAAGTTCACAGTAGTTTTAAAATTTTCTGCAGCGCAGAAAAAAACCCCCTGAAAACATCACACCTCTGAAGTAACACATTGTGATTCATGTACAAACAACACACAATTATTGTAGATTCTTCAAAGCCTCCTTATATTCAACACTTGGGTAGGTGGTGTTATACATGCCCTCACAGCACCGGCACATCAATCACCCTATTTTCACCTTGTCACCTTCATTAAGCTGCTCTCTTTCTACAGAAGGCCCACCGCATGCATGGGGGGAGGGAGGGGGGGATACCGTGGGCCAGGGCTGTGGCATCTAATGTCTGGTTGTCAGTGTCCTTTGGAAAAGCAAGTGATTGTCCTCAAATCAGATGTCCCAGCAGATTGATCTAGTTTGCCAACAACATGAGAGGCTGCTCCTACCTGTCCTAGTGAGCTGGGCATAAATCAGTGACCTCTGACCCTGGAAAAGTGTTGTGATTAGTGGAGAGAGGACAGTGACAGACACTTCCTTTGGTAAATCCAATATGACTGAGATGTCGACCACAGCGACTGCATCACCTGAAAAATAATGAAAAACCTGAAAACCTGAAAAAATATACATTAATGTTTTTGGAATTTATGTCTTCTGTTCAAATAATAATATCATCTTGCCTTTTCATGATAATTGTTATGACTCATTGTCTTACTTTTGGTTGCATCCTGTCAGTCCCTGTGATGAACTGAGCGTGACCTCCTCCTTCCTTGGCCATCCCATTGATGAGAGCAGAGCTGGCCCCTTCCCCAATCCCAAAAGAGAAACACCTGCAATACAACAGCTGTTTTTAAGACACACAGGTTTGGTACGCAGCACATGTCATCATCTTTTTGTTGTTTTACCTGTGAGAACCTGAATTCTCAATCACTTCTTTGGTGCTCCCCACCTCTCCATCAGTAAAGACAAACAGCAAGAGAGGAGAGTTTTTTCATCTACACAAGCAAAAGCTCAACTCTTTGGCAGGTATACAAGTATGCTTTCAGTAATCTGTTTTAGCAAGTAAATCAAACATAACCTGGAGTTTTGCAGAATCATCCAAAGGCAACATGTGTTTACAGTGATATCACTTTAAGTCACTGAGATCACATGAATACAACTGATGGGAAGATGTGTTCACAACGAGACCCCAAACTGTAAATGTTTTGAATAGCAGCCCATTGGTAAACTCTTCAACAGGAGCAGAGGACTGTCCTGAAGGGAAGAGGGAAAAGATGGTGAGGCCACTGTGTGAGAGGAACGATTTGAGGAAAGATTTGAGGAAAGATTTTGTAACTCTAACACCACTTTATGAATACTCTGGCACTGCTGGTGCGAGTATTACTCATATTTTCAGATTGATTCACTACCAACACAAACTCTCCACATGAAGCCATTGAACACATCAGAGACATGAAACGGACAGAAAAATGTCAAGTTTACAGTTTCTAATATATTCCAATACAATTAAATTCCAGGTTGAATTTTTATTTGCAAACTAATGACTTCACTTATTTTTCAATCAACCAGCTCAGCAGAGGCCTGTCCTGCCTCCACCACAGCAGTGGGCTGGTGGGCGTCTTTGTAATAAATCAGCAGTTCAACATCTCTGTCAAACTTGTGTCCTGCAGCCAGCTTGACCTGCACACCACAAACACATTCATATTTAGTTCTCAGTAATAAGTAACAACCACACACAGCAGACACATCAGCACTCTACCTACCGTGGCCTGGGTTTGATCAGTGTTGAGGTACTGCAGAGGGTCCAGGGAGCAGTTGGACTCTACTTTAGAGATTGGACGAGGAGAGGAGACAGAAGAAACATCACTGGACAACCAAAACTATTTTACAGCTATTTTAGTTTAAAACCATAAAAAGTGACAGAAAAGGAATATGTTTGTTTTTGTAAATATGCTCTTGACTTTTATGATCTATGGATGGTATAATGACAAATATCAGTATAATGAGGAAAACATCATTTTTGCCTCTCTTTTTTTTAAACAAACCTTTAAAGTGATATAAGATTTTATGTCAGCGAGAGTTAGTGAGTGTTAAGTAATTATAAACCTCTTTATGATCTAACTTTTGGAAAAATAAGGGAAACTCCACATAACATTTTCTTAATTAGTTAAAACCATTTACTGATATAAAGTCATGACGTTTGGCCAGCTTGAAGATGGAGAGAAAGACGGACACTCTTTTTTTATTAATCCTTTATTTATCCAGGTAAAAAAAATCTCATTGAGATTAAAAATCTCATTTCCAAGAGAGACCTGGCATCATGGCAACAAAAGTCACATACCACATAACATTTAAAACAAATACAATATCCAATACCAACACGTGTAAAATATACAATAACACATTAAAAACAATCACACTGAGTAAAAGAGCTGTTCTCTCGTTCCTTTAAGACAGACTTAAACTCTCCCAAGGGTAACCAATTCTGATAATTTCAGTTCCTTCTGCAGATTATTCCAGGAAGCAGGGGCAGCGTATTTAAAACCTTTTTCCCCAATTCTGTTCTGATTTTTGGGACAATCAATTGTGTGATTTTGTTCGAACGAAGGCTGTATTGGTTGTGGTCTTTCTCGAATTGATGAGATTCTAGATTGGTTTTGGTGTTTCTGTGTGAAATCAGTAAAAGTATGAACATAATCGCCATCTAGTGGCAGAGAAAAGGAATTAAAACACTTTGCGAATGAGCTGCCACAGCAGTGGTCCAATCTTCTACTGTGTTAGGAGTATTCAGACAATTTTGACATACTTTTTTTTCCACAATGGTAAAACCAATATTAGGTACATAATTCATGACAAATAAACATGTAAAAGGGGTTGATGATATAAAACAGCTCTGTATCAAAGGCAGTGTGGAGTAAGCAGACCTGCTTCTGTTCACTCTGAAGATGAAGCTACTTTAAGAAAACTCTCAGAGTCCCAGAGCTTCTTTCTTCACGCTGCAGCCCAGCAGGACATTTCCAGCATCCACACACTCTGACACACACGGTGCTAAAAACACAACACAGATATTAAAATAATGATTGTGGGAAGAAAGCTGTAGAATGAAACAGTTTTTTTAAAGCTGTTATTTTATCTGTTACAATCATTGCTAGTACCATTGTGAGCACAGAGCCACGAGGCAGCCTTCATAGCCAGAAGCTCCCACTCGTCCTTTGCATCCATCTTGAAACCATGAAGCCAGATCAGAGCCAGAATGGTGGCCCACACTTCACTGCTGGTCTAATTCCCCAAATCAAAATCAATCAAATAAAACAGACAGAACACACATTTTACTTTCTACAACCAGTAATATTACATATGTTTGTGTACTTCTTTGTCACACGGGGTCACCAAGGTGGGCAGCTCTGCATATTTGATTTGGCAGATTATTACACTGGATGCTCTTCCTGATGAAATCCCAAAACTGTGATGTCAATAAATGCTCTAAAATAATGTGCTGACATGTTTTTACAACAACTGATGAGGAAAATAATTTCTGCTGCCGTGTGGTTTCTGGATAATATCAGACGCTGGTGCAGCTCAGTGGGAGGTTAGGAGTGTGATTACCACCAGTGTTTTAGCTTCTGATATGCAGATGTTTATTCTCAGGCTGTGAGGCAGGCCTACGTTTAGTTTGACTTCATTTTATTTGTTTTATGGTGTGTTTTTAATTATATCATGTGCTTTTGTTCAAATTATAGAATCAAATCTGTTTTATCTCACATCATCATTTTGTGTTAATATTTAAATTGACAGCAGTGCACCTTTTCAGGCTTTGACTTTTCCACCTCCTCGTTGCTTCCTCCATGGAAGACATGCCAGTGGGATTAAGGAGGTCCTTGAAGCATTCCTTCCACCACCCGACAGTGTTCTCATCGAAGTCAGCAGCACTCCACCCTCACTATGCACAGTGCAGGTAGATCACCTCTTTCCCCTCCCGAGTCGCTAAAATGGGTGGCCATAATCTTTAGGCGGTATGGTTCAGTGGTTACCACCACAACAGGCACCAACCACCCTGCAACCGCAGCTCTGATGATTTTGAAATGGAGTCCCTCAAGTCTCGCAATGAAAATATGCACATATTCTTGTTGGACAGGAAAATCTACTGATATTTTTGTTTTAGTTAGTACAACTTTGCTTAGTCCAGGTTGAAAATAAAATGTAAGAGCATCATTTTTCCAAAATTATAGAGCCTCATTCATTTTGATGTCTGAAAACTTCAGGGAGTTTTCTTGGTTTTTGAGATGGCATCAGATTTCAGTGCGTGAAAAAATAACATGCCTGAAAGTGGGTTGACAGAGCATTTTTCAAAGGAACTTATTTTGAGTAGTATTTATTATTTGAACCTAAAATTTCACTGCACTCATCATATGTGCCCACACTTTGTATCTTAACATTTTTTATGAAAATGATGGATGGTTGAGCAGAAGACCCGTATTTATTACAAATGGAATGATCCATGAGTTAACTGAGCTGGACTTGGTTTTACTGACAGTTTGAAGTTACTGTTTAACAAGCAGCTAGTAACTTGGATAGTAAAAACAAAAACTACCCATCAGCTTAAGAAATTACTGAGCTGTGCTTAAGTTAACACTGAAGCTGGCTCCCTAGACTTCAATGTGTGGTATTTGCTTTGGTAAAAGAACATGATCCTAAAATTGTTTTAACAGGAGTTATAGTGAAAGAGAGGCTGCAGCTTAGCAGAAATCCCCCATAATCCCTTTGATAGACTGTATAAATGATCATTTATCATTTGCAATTAGCCAATTTGAATTTTATTTATATTCCACTACTTCACAACTGTAGTTGCTTTAAGTCACTTTGCATATTAAGCTAAAGACCCTATAATATTAGAGAAGAAAAAAACAAACAACCAGATGTTCCCTATGAGCACGCACTTGGCAACATTGGGAGGGGAACGACTCTGTTTAAAAGAGAAGAAACCTCCAGCAGAACCAGGTTCAGGGAGGGCAACTATCTGCTGGTTGGGGGTGAGGGGAAAGACAAGGATGCAGAGGGAGTCAAGTATCTGGACTCTGTGTTTATAACATTTTTAGGGTCGAGCACAAAAACTCGCTTTCGCCTGAAATTAGAAGCAGGAAATTCGAGGTCATCCAGGCCTTGATGTCTTTAAGACATGACTGTACTTTAACTAATTGATTTGTGTTACAGGGCTTCATGGAGACATTGTTAAGAAACCAAATAGAAATCTAAAGATTTTTAACGAGAATCTGGTAGACATAGACAACAGTGCATTTAACACCTCTGTGTTTCTTCCTACTAAACTCTAAAAATGCTTTTTTTTTTTTTTTTTTTTTTAAATTATGCAGTATTGCCAGTGACTATATTTTCAAGATTTATCGTGCTATACTTTGTTTCTATCGCACACACTGACAGAGGATGGTGACCTTTAGTCCAGACAGACATGCTGTCTTTACTTAACCCCAGTTATCAGGCTGAAGAGTTCTGACAGGATCTCGATTCCTTTCTGCTGCTGATGGATTTGCCTCTAAAAGTCAGACAGACTTTGTTTTCTTCTCTAAACAAACACTATGACAGTGTGCAATGTGCAGACAAGTCTGTCATTCTTTACAAAAGCAGGCTCTGAGGACACAAATTAGTTGTTGTTGGTGATGTTCCTGTGTGTGTCAATCTGTCTGTTCTTGGTGTATTTTAGAGTAAAGTGTCAGATTATTGCACAATAGTGTTTGGACTTGAATTCAAACAATGTCTCCTTGATTTCACACAAACGGCAGACTGAGATTACTCTGTCATGTCTAATATGTTTGTGATCAGTAATGATATACTATTAGATGTTATGATATCCCTAATCCAAGAAATAATGATTAGGAAAAAGTGAAACATGTTTAAAACTAGACACACAGCATTAGGTTTGGGTATTATTAACTGTTTTCCAGTAAGTAGAGTTACGTTTCTGAAAATACTGTTTTAAATTCAACACGTGGAAACTCACAATTCAAAACAGAAGTGTTTGTTTTGTGTTAAACTGTTTTACCCAGCGTCCTCTGCAGGTCTGAGACTGAAGTGCAGCTGGTTCTCAGAGGGATGACCTGCCAGGCTGTACTTCAGCGTCACACAGCCCTCTGCTGCCTCTGAGCTCTGACACAGAATTACAGTGTTAGAAGTCACGTTAATTACTGTCATCAAATACCTAAACAACAACATGAGAGGCTGCTGCTCCTACCTGTCCAGTGAGCTGGGCCATAAATCAGTGACCTCTGACCCTGGAAAAAGTGTTGTGATTGGTGGAGAGAGGACAGTGTACAGACACTTCCTTGGTAAATCCATGTGACTGAGATGTCGACCACAGCTGGCTGCAGAGCAAAATCGCAGCGACTGCATCACCTGAAAATAATGAAAACTTTTCCAAATATACACAAACAGCTGGAACAGACATTTACTCACTGCAGGTTGATCTCAAATATGTATCTGCTGCCTGCTGTAATGTTTAACTTGACCTGTAATTGTGTTTAATGTCTTACTTTTGGTTGCATCCTGTCAGTCCCTGTGATGAACTGAGCGTGACCTCCTCCTTCCTTGGCCATCCCATTGATGAGAGCAGAGCTGGCCCCTTCCCCAATCCCAAACGAGAAACACCTGCAATACAACAGCTTTTTGCTGAGTACACAGAGGACATGAGTTCTTCTTCACCAGATCGATCACTTCTTTGGTGTTCCCCACCTCTGCAATCAGTAAGACAAACAGCTGGAGAGGAGAGTTTACACACACTTTTTCATGTATGTATGCGGTCAGTAAAGTGTTTGAACAAGTTAAAAAAAAAGCAAGAGTGAGAGGAACAGTAGGAGCCACTCAACAGATCAACTCATGTATAATTAGCAGATTATATGAGACTGATACAGGGCTTGATTCATGGTCAACTTACAAGTTGGAGTAATGAATGAGAAAAAAAGGAAGGACTAAAGAATGACATCATTAAAGTGTGTGTGTGTGTGTGTGTGTGCGTGCGTGTGTGTGTGTGTGTCTAATGCAGGGTTGGCTGTAAATATGTCTGAGGGGCTCCAGGATCTCTGTTCCTCCAAGATCAGCCTCCATTTTCTCAACTTTCTTCAGAGCCTCCTCACCATACTCTACACCAGACCTTCCCAAAGTGTGGGGGCCCGCCCCCCTAAGGGGGGCACAGAGCCATTGCAAGGGAGGCGCAGTATGAAAAGGAAAAAACAAAACAAAAAAAAAAACAATGCTTGGACACTGCTGGGGCGCCTCCACAAACGCAAATCAGGAGATGAAGCATTGTTGAATATGTTTCCAAACCAACTTCATTCTAAGCCAAAGACTAGAAAATATGGTGAAGCAAATCTTCCCTTTGGCTTCACCTGCACAGTGCCAAGGGTAGGTCTCCCCTGCAGAATGGTTTTCCCTTCGTCGGGAGCAGCGCTGGGCTCTTCAATTCACGGGACAAACAGCATCCACAGTTGTTTATGTTTTTTAAACCTATTTTGCAGAGGGATTGAAAAATGTATTGATAGCAATGTTGAATATTTATACACCTTTACACTAACATGTAAAGTAATCACACCGTGATGCCTCTGCCTTTTGTAAATAGAGGAACAGTAGCTGCATGTGTATATGTAAGCGTGTAAACCTGCAGATTGTCACATTAACAGTATTTTGTCCTCTACCTGCTATCTGCAAATTCATCTCATGTAAAACAATAAACGTGGCGCACAGCGTGATCGGAAAAAAAGGCACATACCTTTGATGTTGCCTGATGAACTCTGTATTCCTCGTCCACACGTAAACGCAAAAACTGAGTTTTAAAAAATCTCAGTTTTCGGTGATTCGAAACGCCGTTTACGTGTGGACGAAAGAGCTGCGTTTTCAGAAATACCCGTGCAGGTGTGGACGTAGCGTAAAAGAGTTAGTAGTTTATTTTCTTACTACGACGACTTTATTGCACTATATAATTTTCCAATCAGTGTTCAGGAATTTCAATGGTGCTTGGTGCCATACCCTCAGGGACTTTAATGTTTATAAAAACACTGACAGCTCGATCTCTACCTCAGTCACTCTCCCTGATCCAGCTGAGTCACCAATAGGAAAAATCTGCTTTTCACAGGAACTTGGTAATAGCAATAAGAGAATACGTAGTTTATTCCAAGAAGATATCGTCTCTCTCCCATATAATATCTTATTGGAACCGATTTGTTCCAGATATCAAGTGGAAGACAGTCTGGATGGTCCCCCATAAATATTTGATTGTAAATAAGGTGAAAGAAGTCTCATTTAAAATTCTACATAAATGTTATCCAGCCAGTCACTACATGGTAAAATTTAAAAGGGACATAAATACTAATTGTACTTTATGTGGGGATCATCCAGAAACTGTGACACATCTTTTTTGGTACTGTTCTTTTACACAGAGATTCTGGAAGGAATTTAGCAGGTTTGTTATTGTCCATATTTTAAGGGAGTTTTCTTTACGATGGGAAAA